>NW_027104090.1:676044-704887 GCF_902728285.1 Clytia hemisphaerica | reverse complement strand
TTACTCGCGTCCATATCGCTGACAGGACAAACAGGAGGAGTTCTTCTACTCTACGTACGTCAGGGCATTCCTTCTAAACTCGTATTAAAAAGACAAAATTATGAAGCTATATTCATCGAGGTCAATCTGAAGAAGCAAAAATGGCTACTGGGTTGCTCTTATAATCCGCATGTAGACAATATAAATTGACATTTAGAGCTTTTACAAAATAGCCTCGATTCTATAGGAGATCATGACCGACTTTTACTACTGGGGGATTTCAATTGTGAAATCGACAAAAATAAAATGCCTGAGTTTCTTGCTAGCAGGGAGCTTTCTAGCTTGATAAATGAACCTACGTGCTTCAAAAACGCAGAAAATCCGATGCATTGAGCTGATGCTAACAAATTACCAAAGAAGTTTTCAGGCTCTTCCTCTGTATCTAATAGCCTATCGGACTTTCACAACATCACAATAAGCGTCTTAAAAACCACTTTTGAAAAGTGTCCATCTAAAGCCATTAAATATAGATGCTACAAAAATCTTAACGAAGATCTTTTCAAAAATCATTTAACACAAGCACTAGAGTCAAATCGCAACTTTGAACATAAAATGAAAAGTGTAGTAAATCTTCTAAACGCTGAAGCACCGATAAAAACTAAAATACTAAGAGGTAATGATAAACCTTTCATGACAAAATCACTACGAAAGGCCATGATGCATCGATCTCGACTTAATAACATTAAACGAAAAGACCCCTCTAACATCAACAAATATAATTACAACCAACAGCGAAACCGATGCTTATATCTCCTGAGAAACACTAAAAGAAGATTTTATGAATCTCTGGATGAAAAGCAAATCACTGACAATAAAAGATTTTGGAAAACTGTGCGCCCTTTTTTCTCTAATAAAGGACCAAATAAATGAGAAAATAACCTTAGTCGAAAATGATGAACTGATTAAAGATGATAAAGAAATTGGAAAAATGTTTAATGAGTTCTTCATAAATATCACTGAAAAATTAGATCTCAATCAACCACCAACAGAACCAGTGCCTCTCAATAACTTTCTGATAATATTCTTCAAATGAAATAATGCTGTTTAGAAACCACCCTAGTATACTCAAAATAAAAGAAAAGGTATCAAACATGAAAACTCCTTCAAGTTTTAGAACACCACCGAAGACGAAGTAGAGAAGATAATTAGTAACCTTAAGACAAGAAGTCTCAAGCGGAAAATGATATACCAGCGAAAATAATTAAAAAATACTCTCACTTATTTGCAAGCCTGCTTCTCTATAAGCATAAATGACTCCTTCAGCTCAGGTATTTTTCCCAACATTTCCAAGTTCGCGACAGTCACCCCAGTCTACAAGAAAAATTCTAAAAACGATAAAAGTAACTATAGACCAATAAGTATACTGCCGGTAATATCCAAAATTTACGAAAGAGTATATCACAATCTAATATCAGAATACTTTGAGCACTACTTTGATGAACAACAATGTGGTTTCAGGAAAGGATATTCCACTCAAACCTCTCTTCTCCCAATGGAAGAGCTCTGGAAGCTAGCCAATGACAAAAAAGATGTTTTTGGGGCACTGCTCATCCACCTTTCTAAGGCCTTTGACTGCATGTGCCACAAATTACTTGTAGCAAAGATCGGTGCGTACTGGTTCGATGACCTTTCCACTGGGTTAGTCAAGAGTTATCTAGAAAATAGGCAACAAAGGACAAAAGTAGGCAACGAACTGAGTAACTGGATCAAGATCAAGGATGGTGTTCCCCAGCATATGGTGTTCCCCAGGGATCAATCCTTGGCCCTCTGTTTTTCAATATTTATATTTGTGACCTCTTTTTCATCATTGAGGATACTAAGGTTGCGAATTATGCGGACGATACGACACCCTATGTTAGTGCTCCTACCTGGATTGAAGTAAGTGGTAAACTAAGCTCTGTAGCAGAAAAAATCTTTACATGGCTTTCGATTAATCAAATGGTTGGTAATGCTGACAAATGTCAGCTAATAGTTAACATCATTGACAACTCGCTCTATCTAAATATTAGAGAAGAAACTGTTTTCAATACCAAAACGTCAAAGATTCTTGGAGTAACCTTCGATAATCTTTTGACGTTTGAATCGCATATAGAAAATCTTTGCAAGAAAGCTAGTTTGAAAATAACCGCCTTAGCCAGAATGAGCACATATCTCACTTTAGAAAAAAAGAAACGCTTGATGAATGCTTTCATTAAATGCCACTTCAATTACTGTCCTCTCGTATGGATTACATAAAAGATACTTGAGAATCGTTTACACAGACTACAACTCATCATTCGATGATCTGTTGAAACTTGACAACGGTTCCACCTTCCATCAACGAGCAATTCAATCCTTATCCACAGAGCTTTTTAAATCAAAACTCAATGAATCAGAAAGTAAAATATTTCTCAAAAACCAATGTAAGATCAAAACGAGAAAAAGGAATTCCTTTCGTAGTAGAGTAGTTGAAAGTGAAATGAATGGAAAATCGTCTTTAGCTTTCCTGGGACCTAAAATCTGGGCTACCCTTCCCGATGACTTTAAAAAACTTAAAAACCTAGATGAATTTAAAAAAGAAATCAAGCAATGGAGGCCCACTAATTGTCCTTGCCGAAACTGTTGCACTTTTATCCATGGCGTTGGTTTCATTGATTGAATTTAAATTAATTTGTAAATAATAGTTGATCTTGAGTATCAACCTTCTAGATAGATTTGTAATTAATAGTTGATATTGATAAGCTTCGAGCTAAGTACACATTGTACTACTTTGCATCAACTTTAAAGAAAAGAAACATAAACATAAACATAAACATTTAGGATGATTTGTCCTGGTTTGCAATATACACTGGATATAAAGTGTTTATAGTTTTTGGAAAGTTAAGTTTTTGTTCTATAATACTTAATGTGTGCTATATTTAAAATTTGAGTTTATAATAAGTTATCACTAAAAAAGATTTTCAAAGCTCTGTAGAATTTTACTTGGAAAAACAATAAATTCAGCACACACGAGAGAAACTCAGGCAGTCCTCTGAGCTTTACACACAATCATTTATTTTATGAAAAGCCGGTAAAAACCCCTGCCATATTTTGATGGTGACATAATATGTTGATTTGTCTATTGAAATAAAACAACTGTGGGGCATGACAAAAGTAAAAACGATACCCATCGTTATTGGGGCAATGTGATCAATCCATGAAAAATTTGAAAAACTGACTAGGTCACAGTGTGGATCTAAACCAAACTGAAACGACCGCCTTCCTTCACGCATCACGCACGCTCGCGAAAGAGCGCGCGCACATTGTTAACGCCTACATGTCATCTCCAGTACATTTTAGATTATTCATTGAAAACAGATTACAATATAGTCATTTTTCACGTCTCGATTATTCAATTACGAATAAAAGACATTCAGGGAAAAAAAAGAGAAACACCTGGGTAATCTAGTTAAGAAAAACGAAAGTAAATGGTAGACAAAGTAATGAGCTAAGGCAAAACGAGATTAGCGTACCACTATGAAAGAAACCGCCTCCGGCGGTCGATTAATGATAAAATGGACTTGAAAGTCAATGTCAATGAAATGCAAAAGATAGTTCTCTTGGGAACATCACATATTTCTAGATATTTTTTCTCGGCCGACTTTTAGTTACACGACTATTAGCTTTTTACAAACCCTAAACTTTAGCTTCTTTACTTAAAATCAAACAACTTTATATAGACACAATCTAATTCTAAGTTTTTTCAACTACGTATATCTTTAAGTCCTCTATACCAGAAATCCTTAACGAGACATCTTTGAAAGTGGAAAAATTTTTCAAGCACGCAGATAAACAAACAATTTCTTTGCACAAATTTGATAAATTTATCGGTGAGTAAAGGAATATCTCTTAACACTTAAGTAAGATAAACCTTATCACTGCCTCTAGGGCGTAAGCGGTCTAAATATCATGTTTATAAAATATTTGCAACATTTTATTTAATTACGACTTTCGACGAGTTTATTTTGATTTTCATGGATTGATAATTTCAGATCTTCTCAGATTCTCACATCCTAAATCTAGCCTGAACGATGACAATACATTCAAAATTTCTCTCGTTATACTTAAGTTTTATCGATTCAAACCGAATTCTATTTGCCAAGTCTCACCTAAATCACTTTGGTTTTCCATGAGACGCCTTGGAAAGCGACATATTTTTCAGAAACACAAAATGATATGTAGTTTTGCAAGACTTTGAAAAATTTCTCGGTAAGTAAAGGTGTATCTCTCCTCTTATTATTCCATCGAGACTTCTTATTTTTTATTTCTTGTTCTAATATTTCAATAGAAAAAGTGTACCTAATCTATCTTCGATAGAAGGAAAACTTTTATAAATAGTGCATTATCGAAACATTATCAAAATATATCTCAAATAGCAAGAGCCGCAAAGATGCGGATAAATATTTCCTTTACAAATGTTAAAATAATAATTGATGTCCTCAAAAGATTTCAAAGTGCTTTAAATCTCAGATAACATCAAGCAACAGAAGTCCCTAAGAATTTCAAAATTCCATTTATGTTATTGCCAGTATTTACAGGATTGTTTATAAGATGACTGTAGGTTCAAAGCTACAGATCACAGAATATATCCAAGCTTAAGCTGACTGAGAACAACAAGGTAGTAATCAAATTGGCTGGAACTTTAATTTTCGTTAGGTGGAATTTTAAATGGATTTTAGTATTATACTAGAGATCACCCAGCTTCGCACCGCCAAGTAGAGTGTTGTTGAACACATCAAAAGACCTGATTACATAATTATTATTTTAAGCGCTGATTTCCAGAAATATTATATAGCCAAAAAGGGCAAATATTTAAAATGAAAGAATGACAAAAAGGAGAATATTTCACAGTAAGAAAACCAAAGAAAATTTTATATATTTTCAAAATGAGATGAAATATTTTGCATTATACTTTCATAAATAAAATATTGTAAAAAATGTAAAAATTTAAAGTAACTTTTGTAGTTTTTTGAAATAATGTACGTGCTAAAAAGTAAAAATCTTTCAAAACGGGGAAACAATTTCATATCTTCCGACAGACTGCAAAAAAAAAAAAATCTCATTTTTATATATATACTGGGAAACATTTCATAATCTGAAAGAATGTCAATAGGAAAAAATTCCCCTAACAGAAGCCATTTTATGATTTCCAAAAGCATGCTGCAAGAGCAAAAAATGTCACATACTTGGAAACAATCAAAATTTCCAAAAAAATGTCAGAAAAGAAAATAAATTGTCATGCCAGGAAATCACTTGAGTTTTCTTCATTTTTTAAATGCATGTGGAAGAAAATGTTCACGACAAAAGTTTTCCACATTTTGAATGCACGTTTAAGAAAATCTCCAAATTTATCACAAAAGTTTCCACGTTTTAAAATGTACATACCTCCAATGCTCCAACTGCTTTAACTTGGGACGATTGGTCGAAACATGGGACTGTTTGATATCTGGTCTGTATTTTCACTAACTTGTTAAATCTCTTTAACAACAAATTTGTTTTGATAACTCCACCAAGTTTATCAATCATACTTCCTTTCATAACATGTCACGATAACTTTCACTGATAGCGCCGATTGGAGAATTAGAGAACGCCCGCTGCCTAACCGCCTATCGCCCGATGGGATTAACAAATAACGCGTGTGTAACTTGCCGCGCGAGTGACGTCAAATGTTCCATCGTTTTGCCATTTTTTTAACACGCCGTTTATTAACTCAAATCAAATGACTTTGGAGGTTCGGTGAAATGGTGGCCAAATTGCTGTCCCATGTTTTGTCAGATAGTCCCAAGTTGGAGCAGTTGACAGTAAGAAAATCTCCAAATTCACGACAAAAGTTTCCACGTTTAAAACACACGTTGCAAAAGATCCCTAAATTCACAACTAAAGTTTTCCACGTTTTAAAATCCACGCGGGGAAGAAAATCTCCAAGTTCAAGAAAAAATTTAATTGTACATGTGAGGTGATTTCAAATTATTTACATCCATTTTCAATGCAATAAACCTTTTAAGAAGTATAACATAACATTTTTCATATTGGGGCCGTGGTGTTCCGGATCCGGTTATCAGCTTTAAAATTTGAAATTTATAACCGCAACGAGCTTTCACTAACTGTCACTAACCCCAGCAGCTAAAGCTAGCTAAATCATAACATAGATAGTTCATCACGTCATCACCAACCATATCGCCATCTGACCATTGCGCATTGGGTGGTGCATACCATAAAAGTGAGTTCAAACTTTTTTGATGTCGCAAGTATTATTTTTCAGGTATAACATGGTCAGATTTATCCACAATCACTTTAGGTAAATATACAGGCAAAATTGAAGTTAGCTTGATTGTGAAAGTTGACAAAATGTCCTGTTTTTCCAAGACCATCAAGATAAGAGATTGTATCTCTCACACCAAGAGTATGTAAACGAAACATCAAATCCAGACAATCGTACAAAAAACATGATCCAATTCAACTCATGAAAGCATAAAAACCAAAGAAAAATAGCGAAAGAGCAACATTTGTTGTCTATTTTTTGCCTCCATCTTTGTTATGACTGTTAAAAAGCAGTATGATCCGATGAACAATACGCTTTCTGATCGGGCGACGTTTTCCGATCGGCAAGGAGAATAGACCACCGTACGCATATTTCATACGACATGTCTTGAAAAAATGACGTCTTCCGCCTCGAAATAAGAACATCCTACTGTTTTTACCGTCGGAGCTTGATTTAAAAAGAGACTCATGTACAAACTCACGAAATTGACCAAAACCGAGCGTTAGACTCGGAGAAGAAGAAGAAGGAGAAGGAGAAGAAGAAAAATTACCGTTTTAACAAATATTTCCTTCTGGAAAGGAAATATTTAATAATAATAATAAATAAACATTAACATCGAAAATGGAGGAAGAAGAAGAAACGCCGTTTTAACAAATATTCCCCTATAGTAAGGAAATATTTAAAAATTGACCAATTAAAAGATTTTGAAACCTTTTCACTGCAACGACACCTTTACGAACAGACACTTGAAAACTAACGTCAAAAGAGTGAATACTTATTTGTTTTTCTTGAAATCTTCACTCAAATTAAAGTGAAGTGTGCTGAATTGTGTTTAAAAAGATGAAAGGAGCTGCGCTGATTCTGATAATATATTTTGTTTTGCAGGAAACCGAAACCTTCCACTAAGAATCGTCTATTTCGTTTCAAAACTTCTTTCAAGACTTCTCTCACCGACGTCAAAACAACAACAGCAAAAGAAGATTCTGCGCACCAATCAATCTCTACGCAAACCACTCAGCAACATTCCAATTGATTATCTCTGACGATGTCGAAACGAATCCAGGCCCAATATCATACCCCGAATGCACCAAAAACGTTTGAATCAATTCGTACCGCCTCGAGTGCAAGGTTTGTTATCAAACTACACATGTCAAGTGTATCTACCGTACTGAGAAAAGCTTTCGTAATAAACATAACCAGTTGACATGCCATAACTGTCTAATTACAGTGTTGCCTTTCTTCGGTGTCTTCGACATGACAGATATCTATGAAGTTACACCTGAAGATCTGGAGGAAGACGAACATCAGCGAGCCATCAACCAAGACCGCAATCGATTCAGTATCTGTCATCTAAACACCCAATCAATAACGTCAATCTTTTCTGCTTTCGACCGAATGGTTTGAACGTACAAATATGACATTATCACATTATCCGAAACCTGGCTGAATGACAACCCGAAGCTTCTCCATCATGTATCCATTATCTATTCCGCCACCGAGATAAAAAACGTGGAGGTGGTGTTGGTATGTATATACACGAGTCCGTGAAAAACAAAATAAGGAACGATATAACCGAGAAAGACACTTTGATCGAACACATGTGGATGGAGATCAAAGGCAAACACGACTCTTTTCTCCTAGCTGATTTTAGTATCAACCAAGTCCTACACTAGCAGATAAGCGTGCGTGGCTGACCAAACTCGATACCCTGCTTGTCTACATTTCAACAATCTGGACCAGCCCTATAGTCATTACCGGTGATACTAACATTGATATGCTAGAAAACTCTGAGATTGCACAAGAATATAGAGAACTTTTACACAACCATAGCCTCAATCAACATGTTTCCAAATCTACTAGACTTGACCGTACGCTAATAGATCATATCGCATCAAATTTTCCACGAGAACGTTTTTCCGTATGACGAAATCAGTGATCACGACGGCCCGTATGTTATTTTCGACGTCAAAAAAAACCAAGCCACAAACATCCGAATTGAAACCAATTTCAACGCTGATTCATTTGTATTTGATGTTGAGAAAGTCTCCTTCGCAGCGGTTTACGAACTTGAGTAGTCAGAAGACAAGGTACACTGTTTCAATGAACTGTTTTTATCTTGTTTAAACGAGCATGCGCCACTAGTTAAATGCAAAATAACCACCGGCTCCATGGCTGAAAGAACTTAATCTATCTGCTAAGCTTCTCGAGCGTGACCAACTTCGGACTCGGGCACATCAACGATCCCATAACGAACAAGCTCGGGCTGCATTCCGTAAAGTTCGAAACGAAAAGAAGAAACACTACGCAATACCAAACGAAACTTGATCGATATAATTCCTGGTAATCTGAACACATTCGGCACATTCACATTTGGCTTCTCTAAACCCACCTACTCGGACGTACAGGTATATGTATCGCATTGCTTACAGCACTTGGACCGTTTTCCTATATTTGTGTTATACCTAAAGGTAATAGAAAACGAAAAATTGATAGGTTAGTCAATAGCAAGTGACTTATCTGACTATTTTTTGAAAAAATCTAAAATTTTGAAGTTAGATTTCTAGTGTTAAATCTTGATAAAAAACTTTTACCCAACCAATAATGCTCAATTTTGTTTTATAAAATAATAAAGAAACTATTATGCCTACATAATCTTAAAAATTTATGCTAATAAAAACATTTTAGATTTTTCTAGAACTCCTGAAATGAAATTGTTAGTTTTGAGGTACCTGTGGGTTTTGTGATAATGGTTGCTCCACCGGACAAGATAAGATACCTTCGAAATTCTTAAAACTTTGTATTAACGAAATCACAAGTCCAATCTGTCACATAATAAACACTGCAATCGAGGAGAACGCTTTTCCAAACCAATGGAAAATCTCGAAGATCACGCTTATTTCGAAAGTCGATGAATCAAGTGAACCGTCAGATTACCGACCAATACCCATTCTCCAAATCCTTTCAAAAAACAGACCAAGGAAGTATCCTCGTCCCTGTTCTATTTAATGTCTACGTTCATGACATGTCAACAATTACTAATGCGGATTGTATGCAATATGAAGACGACACCAGCCTGTATCGTCACACAAGACCCCCACACTTCGTAGAGTGCATTGAAATGATGACCACAATCACATCAAAGCTCTCTAGAGATGGTCGAAAACCCTTCTAGTCTCTAGTTACAACCGGTCAAAGTATTTTTAATGAAAATCATATATTTATACGCTATAAGGCGCCAAAATGAATTGCTGGGTGCTTAAAAATCGCTAGCGAAAATGCTTCATGCGAGAATGGGAGACTTCGGTTTTAAGCATATTATAATATAGATGTCGTTATATGGTTAGAATCGCTAGAATATTCAGCAAGAAAATATAGGTATATTTTGGTATGAAAGAGGTGTCCCCAAAATATATGCCCCTAATGTTCTTGCTTAATTTAACCTGAAACAAAAAGAATTTCTTCACAGCTAATTATACAATGTTTTTAGAACAATAACAAAAGAAATCCATTAACTCGGAACATACTCCCTTAAGGGCAAAGGGCCTGGTATGTGATGAGCCGTATTTCCACTGTGTTCAAGAAGCTGTTTTTCCATTTCTAAACATTCCTCTGGGTGATACTCACGCTAATCATTTTCTAGAGCTTTCTACTGTGGTCTACACTCACCTGAACTTAGCACTGGAATGTGGATGGTTTTCGCGTGTTGATATCCACCAGTCACCAACTATTCCTGTGTCAATATATTTCTGACGGAGAAATTTTGTATCACTAAATGTTGGTTGGTGTTTGAAGGCTTCACCTAATTAGAAAAAAAGATTTCTCAATGCACCTTTCCCAAGTTTATCGTTTTTTTTTTCTCGACCTCTCCAGTTTGAAACGAGAACTTGATACTTTTGAAGCTTTTGGTGATACAAAGTCGTTCTGAAAATTTGAGATCAAAAGCTTTTTCTGTTCCTTTTTTATGGCTGTTTTAATTCATTTGTTTTTACGGTAAGATATTTTATCCTAACGGGTCTCGTAGCTTCTATTCTGTTTCTATGGGATAATTTTGTTTAAGAAAAAACTTTTAAATTGAAATATCTCAAGAACCGGAAGAGCTTTTTACATAATTCTTTCTTTGCAGATTTAGTATTTCGTAGTAGAATCTTTCAGGGTTTTGGAATGTTATTTTTCAAAAAGTCGAAGGATACGGTTTATATCCCGCGTCCACGTGATGTCTTTTGACCAATGAAATCGCTGTGTGGAAATCGACCCATATTTCCCCATTTAAAATGATTAAAATCACACAAGTTCATCATTTTTTTTTTTTTTTTTGAAAGGCTTACTTGTATTAAAGAACTTTCTGAAGTCCATGAACCCGGCAAGACAACAACCATTGTTCTTTCTTTTGTTTAAAAATGGTGTGTGAGCAATTGAGGAATTACGTTAAATAATATCCTTTTATAACATACCTGTCTGTGTCCAGCTTCCTATATCACCATTTTCAAAATCAAAAACAGCACACCCTTCAAGGTAGCCGGGTTGAGCATTCCTGGTTGGAAGCTTCCATTCATACACGTCATAATTCTTGTCTATATAACTCATCTTCTTCTTGTCCCTTACATAATCCTTTAAATAAAATAATAAAATATACATTTCTGGCTCATAAGTACTTTGAAGAGAGGCTAGGAAACCCCGAGTTATTTCGGCCTTTTTCGCGAAAATAAATTTCTTTGAATATTCTTAACAGGGCAATTCGCGAAAGTTTATACTTGCGAAAAATTCTCAAAAAATTTGAAAATCTATAAAACCTAGAAATCGTAATAAATATCAAATTTTCAGGATAATATTATGAAAGGCATTTGAATACGAATTCTTCAAAATAAAGAAG
Source organism: Clytia hemisphaerica (assembly GCF_902728285.1). Classification (NCBI taxonomy): domain Eukaryota; kingdom Metazoa; phylum Cnidaria; class Hydrozoa; order Leptothecata; family Clytiidae; genus Clytia; species Clytia hemisphaerica. Next base: position 693,698 of record NW_027104090.1, on the reverse strand, counting down.
AAAATTCAAAGTTTAAATGTTTGAAAAGAAGGTTGATTTCAAAGGTTTTATTTTTACATAAGTGTTCCCGTTTCATATCAGACACATATTTCATATCAGGACAGTGTGTACCTATTGTTATATTATGCTAATATAAGCAAAAAAATGTTTTTCTTTTCCATTTTCTGACCAATCTTATTATTATTATAATGTAATAAAGTTCTAGGCGCACGAGGGCCTCTGGAACTGATCGTGATTATACGTATTCTACAATTGCCTTGTGTTGAATCTTTTCGGATGTTTACTCCATGCATGTCTTTCTTTGAAGACTTTGACTGTCTTTGCCTCAACAACATCTTTTGGCAATTTTTCCAGGTTGGTATAGTTCGGTAAAAGAAGGAATTCGTTTGTACACTACGGAGTCCATCGCTTCCAAAGTTTGGAATCATCTCAAAGTTGTGCCTTCTGTTTGGTCGCGTTCGACGGGCTATCTTGTTTGGGATGGTATCTTTTTCGTAATAGTTGATGTGCTTGTAAAGTTGGACCATGTCCCAAAAGTGTCTTCTAAACTCGAGCCTAGGAAGATCTAATTCACACAATCGTTCTTCGTGAGACATATTACGACATTTTTGAACAAGTCTTGTTGCCCGTCTTTGTACTCCTTCAATCAGATTTACGTGTTTATGCAGAAACGGAGACCATACTGACTGAGCGTACTCCAGATGTGGGCGAACAAACGTACAATGCAATGTTTTGAATGTACTTGTACCCATGTTTACAAATCATCGATTGATTATGCCAAGTATCGCGTTTGCTTTGCAATGTGTTCTTCAAATGTAAGTTCTGAGTCAATGAGGATTCCAAGATCTTTTTCTTCAAAGACGTGTTCCAATCGGCGTCCATCTAGGGAATATGGATGAGCATGTTTGATGTTTCCAAACTTTCCTAGCATTAGAACGTGACAGGATGGAACTTTAATAATCACTCTTTCGACCAATGTACAAGTGTGTCTATATCATTCTAAAGGGAAACAGAGTCTTCGATGCAGTTGACTTCTTTAAAGATTTTGGTATCATCAGCAAACAGTAGGATCAATGAGATGACCTTTTCAGGAAGATCATTGATGTATAGCACGAACAGTATTGGTCCCAGTACACTACCCTGTAGAATATCACCCTATACAGAGTCTGTAGTCGAGAAGGACTGGTTCACTTTTACTGATTGTGTTCGATCTGTTAGAAATGACGTTATCCATTTTAAGATTGAACCGTTGATGCCATATTCTGATAGTTTCTTGCATAGTCGACGGTGGGGTACAGTGTCGAAAGCCTTAGCAAAATCAAAGTAGATACTATCAACAACGTTTCCTTCAGAGATGCTCTCATAACATTTATCCAGATAGTATAAAAGCTGTGTCACGGTTGAACGGTTGTTAATGAAGCCATATTGCTTGTTCGATAAAAGATTATGATCAGAAAGGTGCTTCGTGATGTGTTTCCTCAGTATTGATTCCATTAATTTGCACACTACGTCGATGTCAAACTAACAGGTCGATAATTGACTGCCAAATTCTGAGGTCCCTTGTTTTTGTAGATAGGTGTGACATGTGCCACCTTTCAATCTTGTGGAATTGAGCCTTCAGCTAAAGATTTGTTCATGATTACAGCTAAGGGTAGAGACAGATAGTCAGATAATTCCGCTAGTATCCTAGGGGGTATTTCGTCTGGACCGAATGACTTATTATGGTTGAGCTCTTTCAATTTATTCTGTACCATCTCCTCAGAGATATGAATATCTCCGATGGATGAATCAGTTCTTTTCAAATGCAGGAAGCTCACCTAATGCTTCTTTTGTGAATACACTGCAGAACTGTCGTTGAAATATATTGGCTTTTTCGTGATCTTCATGCTTTAACGATGTTTTGTCATTTGGTGATTCAAGTAGTGACGAAACTGTACCAGAAGATTTCATCTTGTTACGCACATGAGACCAGAAGATCTTCGGTTTGGTCTTTGCGTTATCACAAATTCTTTATTCCTAGTTCCTGTGAGCTTGTCGCATCAATTTGTTCACTCTGTTTCTTACAGGTGTGTATTTGGCGCGATTGTATTCTTTTTCTTCGGGCGATGATTTCATCCATTTCCGATGGAGGCGTCTCTTCTCTGCTATTTCTTTCCGAAGTTGAACTCCAATAGGTATTTTACCTTTCTTCTTCCAGTTTTGACCACCGATGATATTTATGGGTACAAAACAGTATTGTATATCCAAAATCTTCTTTTGAAATCTTGCTCCACATCCGTGTCAACCCAATGTGAAAAAGCTAGTAAATTAAAATTGACGAGTAAGCAAACGATTTAATCCATCCACCTCGGAAGTTTCTGTATAGAAAATAATACTTCGGCATTCCAAAATTAGTCTAGTGGTAGACTGAAGACGTTTATAATGCGTGTAATACAGTAGTATAGGCGTTATATGATAATACGATTGTTGTTACGGGATTTTGTTTGTATAAACGCCAGGAAGAATCCAGCGCTCTGGCCTTATGGAATCTCCGGCTTCCTACGCAGAAACTTGCGTAGCGAGAAAACAATTCATCAAGCACAACAAACTCTCATAACAAAATCAACTCAAATGTGTTTGAAGTTAGTGCACAAAGGTTTCTAGACGACTAAAATAGCCCCCCCCCCTCCGCCCCAATACTTTTTGCTTTATTACTAATATGTCTGAATAGTCGTCTAGCTTGCTAAACTAGTTGCTAGACTAGTCTAGTGGTAGAAAATTTGCTTTAAGTGCAAAAGGTAGATTGTTCAATTCCACGAAGAAGAGTTATTGTAGAGCTTTGTTAGATTTTCGAGATCTTTTTACAAAATGTTGTAAACACAGACGAATTAGCGTATTAATATATAGATTTCGTTTTCGCTGAGGTCCCTTCCCTCGTCTGTTCGTTCTTTCTATCACAGTGTTCATAATTAACCACTTCTATAATTAAAAAATAAAAAATCGGTGCAAATGCTTTCGAGAACACAAAAAGCACAAATGAAATTTGGAATTAACTTTATGTAGTTGGAGAAAATACTTCGAAAGTTTAAAAAGAAACAAAAAACAACTCGAAAAACCTAAAGGGATAGAGATGGATGAAAGAGATGAACTCACTATCCTAGGATAGGGAAATCACTGCACCAACCTGACTATGGCAGCTCGTGCTCGCGACACATCGAGCTGCTGGTGTATAGTAGCTATATTCGATCGACTCGGGAGGACAGTGCATCCTCGCTCGGGTGTTTTAGAGTCCTCGAAGCCTTGAAATCTTGTTAACTTGTTCATTTTGACCATCGAAACCTTGTGTTCTTATATAATTTGTTCTTATATAAAAAACGTGTAATCCACCTAACTAATCCGTTTTGGTATGGCATACCTTCCACACTCTTACATCAGAATCTTATATCTTAGATTTAAATCCCCCTCACATGGTATGGTTAATTGGAGCGGAGGTACATTCAATTACAAAGTGAATCGTAGCACCGTGTGGGAATCGAACCCTGGGCCTCCCCTTAAGTTATGAATAGAATAAAATGATTTTTCTTACGTAAGCAGCCGACATGACAATGCTTTCTTTACTTTTTTGAAGGCTGTACAACTGAAGATCTCCATATGCCTCATGGTCATAACATCCAAAAGGAACAAAATAACAAAACTCTAAACGTTGGACATTCGGCTAAAACAAATTATTAAAAATACTTTAATGGTATAAAGATTCCGCAGGGAGTAGAACTGAAATTTTGCAGATTTCGCGGATTTAGGTATCTTCCGCGAAATTAAGTCCTGATCAAAATTTAGAAAGGCCTTGTTCGCGAAATATTTAAAAAACAACTCAAAAGATGTCAAATAAACTGCTTTTTTAAATGGTTATTAGCATCAAAAAAAGCGCTAATAATGCGTTTTTCGACAACAAACATGTACAATTTGGCATTAAAAGGCATAAAATCGTTAAAATATTGTCTCCAAATAGTGTCATCCGCGAAATTAAGAAATAAATTTTAAAATTTTGTGGAGGAGCTCAACCGCAAAATTTATTCCCTGCGAAAATTTATCCTTATAAAAGTCTGATAAAGTATGTCATAAAAGAACCTTAAATTTTTACGTATTGCGACTGATTGGTCCTTCTGCAGCGCTTTGATTTTCACTAGCAATTTTAGCCTGCCGTATATCTTTTCCGGGAGGCTATATCGTTCTAAATAAGCGCCATATTCTTGTCTTCAATCTTATCAACGTCAAGTTGGTTCGTAAAATCTTTGTATGTCGCTTAACAAAATGGAAAAGCTAGATTCAATCCGTCATTCTAAATACAGTGCAAAGCTAAAGGCGACATACAGAGATTTTACGAACCAATTTGACGTTGATAAGATTGAAGACAAAAAAAGTGACTATTGGGTAGGCATTACGATCGGTCTCCCGGGCAAGGAGCTGGTACCTTGAATGTGCCGCCCTTAAGAGTTACTTTTTCACCTTGAAAACCATGCTAATGTTTGCAGAAACCATAATATCTAATTTCAGTCCTCCTAAAAGCTACGAACAAAAAACACGATCTAGCAAAGATAAGTTCCAGACCTTTGACCCTTAAAACTAAAAGGCTAAATTTAGGGTCCTGGAATGCATAAATCTTTGGCCTTTCTTCTCAACTTTGGTCGAAACTTTTCCGAATTCTAAAAGTAGGGTTTCATCAACCCGTAATAACCAGGCGTTTTCAGCTCTGGTCCTTACAAATTCGATTGGAATGGTTTAGCAGATAAATATTCTGGCACGCAACGTTGTTTCAACGTTTATCTTATGTCCGATGAACGTAGAAAGAACGATGTATGTCAACTGGGATAAACAGTAGATAAAATACCTGATTAACTCCTAGAAGTTCTATTTGAATAGCACTTGTTACTATGCCAGGGGAGAGATCAAAGAATTGGTATTTCCCGTATACTGTTTGATCAGCATCAAAGCCAGCATAATAAAAGTCCTGAAACGAAATTATAACGCGATATAGTAAAATTTGCAATGAGATTTTATATTCCAATGCCGAGGACATGTTTGGCAGTTGCCCACGCTAAGGTTCTTAAAGACCGGTTCAATCCCAATTCATGGTACATACTTTAAGTATGTGTACTTATTTCGCGAGTTTTTAGGCAGAATTCCGCGAGATTTAGTACTGTTTAGATTTTTCAAACATAATAGGCCGAAAATCGAAAGTTTTCGAAAATAGAATGATTTTTAAGGGATCAGTGATATCTTGTTACAATATCCAATTTAGTGAATTGCGAAATTTAATACACGCGAAAAATTCCAAATGCAGTGGGGATGGGGAAAAAAGCATCATATTTTGCAGTGTGGATTTGTTCATTTGATTATTTTCAGTGGGGAGAATAATTTCCCACTGGATACGATATTTTGGATGATTTTCCGATGGGAAGGGTTCTCAGTGGGTCTGTGAAAAAGGGGTGTTTATAAGGAACTTTTCGCTACCCTGAGTATCAGAGGCCAAGTCAAGATAACAACCCAAATCATATTTTTGCTTTTAAAGTTTCCAAGCTTCGGGCGCATTTTCCAGCAGCAGCTACTCATTATTATATTTTTTTTACGAAAACACCCCGGTTATTGCAAGTACATATTAGTAAATTTCAACTTTTTCTCAAAATTGTCCCCCACGCTTGAACGGAGAAAAAATCAAACTCCCACTATAGAATTTTGTTGCGTATTCTGTTATGAGATAAGTTTTTTATATACAACAAAAATAATTTCAAACCTTTATTTTTCCATTCTCGTCGACGACTGGATTCCATTCTGTGAAGTGACGAGCTGCTCTATAATAAACCCTTATTCGTGTTCCCATCATAGAATTCCAGCCGTTAAAACGACCCCACCAATATGCGTCACATACCCATTCCAAACCAGTGATTCTTAGATTTTCAGCTATGATTACAGAAGAAAATGTCACGATAACTTAACAGGCTAAAGCTGAAAAGATAAAGCCTTTGCCTTTCGAAGGAACTTTTATTTAAATTCCTTGCTACAATGATTTCGTTTGGTGTTAAAAAGCCAGAGTACGGACCACTGCCCAGCTGATACACAACGTCGTTTCAACGTTCATCTAACGTTTTATGGACGTTGTGAACATTAAACAAACGTTGAAACGTTGTGTGCAAGCTGGCCATAAAGCTTCAATGGCCAAAATGTGAAGAACAAATTAAGAACATTTTAAGCCTTTGCGGACTGTAAAACAGCCGATTATTTAGAAAATGAAAAGGATCAAGGAGAAAAACCTTAGACCTTATATTCTCGGTTGTATTTATCGCCCACCAGACACTTCAGACTTCCTCCCTCCAGACTTCTATGAACTATTTCAAAACAAATTATCCAACGCTGTCGATAAATTTAATGAAGTTATTTTGATAGGTGACTTCAACATAAACTACCTTGATAGAAATGATCACAAAGATGAGAAACATTTTATAAACTTCAGATCAGATGATCTCAAAGCCAACGAGGATTACGGAGACATCTTCAATATTAATAGACCTTGCCATCAGTGGCGTTGTGGCAAGGGGGGCCGGGGGCCATGCCCCCCCCCAGTGGAGCATTTTTAAAGGGGCGCCGAAGAGCAAGGGGCGCCAAAAGAGACTTTTTTAAACACCCCAATCTTAAAAAATCATACTTTATATTGTGCCCCAGAACCAATTTTACTGAGATAATTGCAATTTTTTTCGCTCACTTCGTTCGCAATACAGTTAGTTGGTAACTTCTTTGCAATCTAGCTAATTACAAGTTTTTTTGTGTGTACAATATAGCATTATTAAATAAAAATCTAACTGCGCCCCAAGACCAATTTGCTGACAACAATATTGAAATCATAAAACATAAATTTTTTCCCTCGCTTCGCTCGCATTCAGTGGCGTTGTGGCAGGGGGGGCCGGGGGGGCCATGGCCCCCCCAGCGGAGCTTTTTTGAAGGGGCGCCAAAGAGCAAGGGCGCCAAAAGAGATTTTTTTAAACGCCCCAATCTTAAAAATCATACTTTATGCGCCTTAAATTGCGCCCAGGACCAATTTTACTAAGATAATTTTAAAATACTTGCAATTTTTTTCGCTCGCTTCGCTCGCAATACAGTTCATTGGTTTTTTTTGTGTACAATATAGCATTATTAAATTAAAATCTAACTGCGCCCCCAAGCCCAATATGCCGACAACAATATTGGAATCATAAAACATCAATTTTTTCGCTCGCTTCGCTCGCTTCGCTCTCATAACACATTGTTCATTTAACTTTCTTTTCACTCTAGCACAAGTGTCAAATTTGTCTATTTTCATTTAGTGATTTAGGGTATCTTGGCAGTTGATTCAAAAAAATTTTCTAGTCGACCCCAACACCATGGTGGGGCCTGTTTTTCCCTTTTACATTCATCAAAGATAAATCTACTCTTCTCCAATAAATATTTCCTTCCTCATTATGCCTAGGCAAATAAATTTAGTAAAAGTTTAGAAAATGGTGGGTGGGGGCACCACTTTGGAAAATTGGGGAGGGGCGCCATTTAAAAAAAATTGACTTTGGCCCCTCCAGAAAAATTTTCCCACAACGCCACTGCTCGCATTACACATTGTTTCCTTAAGTTTCTTTCCACTCTGGCAAGTGTCAAATTTGTCTATTTTTATTTAGTGATTTAGGGTATCTTGGCAGTCGATTTTCAAAATTTTCTAGTCGGCCCTAACCATGGTGGGGCCTGTTTTTCCCTTTTCCATTCATCAAGGATATATCTACTCTTCCCCACTAAATATTTCCTTCCTCATTATGCCTAGGCAAATGAATTAGTAAAAGTTTAGAAACTGGTGGGCATGGGCACCACTTTGGAAAATTGGGGGGAGGGGGCGCCATTTAAAAAAAATTGACTTTGGCCCCTCCAGAAAAATTTTCCCACAACGCCACTGCTTGCCATGACCACCGATAAAGAAAAAATATCTGATGAAATCGTCATCCCGCTATCCCTCAGAGATCATGACATGATCGGTATCGTCCTAAAGAGACACCATCAACGGTACGAACCGAGAACCATCAAATGTCGCAACTTTTCCAGATATAACCCAGACTTAATAAACGAAGATCTTCGCCAAGCAGACTAGGACCTTGTTTATGAACAACATGACCCAAAAAAAGACTGGGAAATATTCAAAATTGTCACTTCAAACATTTTCAATCGTCACGCTCCGTGAACAAAACGAATCAAAGGTCATCCATGTCCATGGTTAACCACAAACGTCAGAGCAGAGTTAAATGACCGCACAAAAGATGAAGGTGACAGGAACATCTACTGCCGTAAAAAGAACCGGTACACCAATCGCGTCCGTCAAGCCAGAAATAATTATCACAAAGAATTGTTAACTGAAAACCAAAATAATAATAAAAGATCTCGGAAGCATATCAAAAAACTGCTACCAAAGTCAAACATTAAATCAAAACAGTCAAAAAGTTACAAGACAATTACCGTAACAAGTGCCAAAGAGTAAGCCAATATGTTTTCCAATTACTTTGCTGATGTCAAACCTACTCAAAGATTCTGCACCAGTGATCGAGAAATCACTAGCTCACATCATCAACAAATTGTTATTCATTCCAACCGAAAATCACCCCACTCTTCAAATCCGGCGAAGAAAATCACTTACTTACTGATCAGCAATTCGGCTATAGAAAAACGCTTTTCAACCGGAATGGCAGCAAATCTTTTCATTGACAGCATCCGAAAAGAAGTCGATAAAGGGAAGTACGCCGGTGCATTTTTCTTAGACTTATCCAAGTCTTTCGATACCATAAGTCATGGATCACTACTACAAAAACTTCCATCGTACGGAATTAAAGATGCCGAGCTAGTTTGGTTCCAAGACTACCTGTTCAATCGCCAGCAATTCGTAGTATACGGCCAAGAGACCTCCGACCCGAGAGCTGTTACCTGCGGTGTTCCTCATGGAAGCATTCTGGGACTGACTGTTATTCCTCCTGTTTTTAAATGACTTCCCTACTGTTTGACAGCCTGCAACACCGTCATGTTTTCCGACGATACCGTCATCTTTTCGTCCGAAAAAACGTCGGAGGAAGTCAACAATACCCTGAGAACTTAGACTACCAACATCCAAGGCTTTCTCGCTGACAACGAACTTATAATCAATTTTAAAAAAGGAAAAACTGAATCAATGTTATTTTCAACTGCTAATAGGATTAACGAAACTGACATCAAACAAAACTACAACTCCACACCAATAAACGCAACTAACCACTACAAATACCTGGGTATACTAATCGACTAAGTGATCACTTTGACAACACGATCCGCAAAGCCACATCACGATTGAAACTTCTCTAAATGATTCGCCCAAGCGTTACACCCTTTGCTTCATCCCAAATAGTGAGGTCAGGTAGCACATAAAAACGTAAGAATACTTCAGATGGTGATTAAAGCATGAAATTTGGCACAGATGATCCTTATAGAGGGTCTAAAACTTAATTTTAAACAGTAACACCAAATTTTGCCACCTGGCCACCTGCCAGATGACGTCATCAGGTGGCTGGGCAAAAAATTATTTTTTTGAAAATATTCAAAATCTGATGGTTCCAGCGGAAAGAGCATGAAATGCTGATAAAAATTGAGGTATAAAACATGCCTTGAAAATCTTCCTATCAAAAGTTATGGAGGTTGAAAGTTTTTTTGATGACGTCATCATAAGCCTTTCCAGGCAAAACTTAAAAACCTCGTAATTTTGGTACAAATTGACCAAATTTCATGTTTTATACATGAATTCATAACAAAATTCATTGCTTTTTCCGATTCCGATGTTCAAATTGAATTAAAAGCTTTAAATCCTACAGAATACTAAAACTTAGATTTTGAGCTTTACAAGGCAAATCAACGCAGCGTTCTCCCTTCAGGAGCACAGTGTACAACCAACTAATTTTTTGGATGTTTTAAGCCTTCCTATATTTTTTAGACCCAAGCATCAGATGGAACTTCAAATTTTGACATGGATTCATGTATAAAACACTAAATTTGGTCAACTAGTTCCGTTATTACAGGATTTTAGGTTTTGCCTGGAAAGGCTTACGATGACGTCATCACAAAACTTTAAACCTTCATAACTTTTGATAGGAAGATTTTGAAGGCATGTTTTATACCTCGATTTTCATCAGCATTTCATGCTGTTTCCGCTGATACCATCAGATTTTAAATATTTTCAAAAAAATAAATTTTTGCTAAGCCATCTGATGACGTCATCTGGCAGGTGGCCAGGTGGCAAAATTTGGTGTTACTGTTTAAAATTAAGTTTTAGACCCTCTAAGGATCATCTGTGCCAAATTTCATGCTTTAATCACCATCTGAAGTATTTTTGTGCTAACAGACCTCACTAAAATATTGCGCTCAATGGTTCAATCAACCCTCCTCTATGGTTCATCCATATATTTAAACTTGAATCGTACGAATACCGAAAGAGTACAATCTATTGATCGTCGCGCGAACAAAATCGTCAACAAACGTGCGATTGACCGTTACCCTATTGAACCAACGACAAACATCATCAAACGGCGAGTTTGTTGTCTGGTTAAGAAATGTTTGCTTGGTGAGACGAATGTTTTGATGGCAAATTATTTCAATATGAATAAAATAAACAACCACAACCAGGGAACTCGCAACTAGAATGCACTCATCAGGTTGCCGAGATTTTGCATAAAGAGCCAAGCAGTGATTTATTTTATGGGAGGAAAATTATACAACACACTTCCAATAGAGTTAAAAACACCTGAAAACTCTGAAACAATTAAGAACAAAATCAAATCACACAAATTTGATATTTTTTTAATTTTTACAATTAAAAACTATGCCTTATTTTTTCTAGTACATCTTTTCAGCGATTACTCAAACATTTAGCTACAATTAGTTTTATTTGGATTACGTCCCTAGGTTCTTATTGTCCTAAGGTTCAAATTTTCATACTCTATTATTGGTTCCATCAGACACAGCAACACTGTCTATCCTTCCTAGAAGATGATGTACGCTAACTAATATTCACAGATTTAGATTTTAATTTTTTCTTTCTATTTTAATATATTCTATACTATTTATTAAGTTATTTAGTTGAAAATTATTTTTTAGTATTTTCCTAATCGGACATTGCCTTGCGACACTCTATCTACTCTTATACTTTTATACGCTAGTTTTGACCCAAGTCCTTTATTTCTACATAACACTCCACAATCAGTCATTTTCAAAATGTTTTCCAAACCAACACACATGAGCTAGTACTCAGACTTAGTTGACATGTTGCTTAGGTATACCTGTCGGTGTCTTTTATGTCGCTTGTTTTCGGTTTTACATTTATTAATATTTTCCAAGTATTATATTTTATATATTTTATAATTTATTTATTTCAAGTATTGCCTACAGCCTTCTCTAGTCACCATCCTTGGTCTTAATCGCCTCTAATTTTAGCGATCTCTCTTAGTCTAGCTGTGAGTTTCGTACAACACTGGTAGCCAAGTATTTGCAAACGATATTTTATCAGTCTTTGATAACGTCATCTCAAAATATCATGTAGCCAATTATTTTGAAGGGACACTAAAATAATTATATTATAATAAATTTATAAGTTTATTTTTAGGTCAGGACCAATAAAGCAATATCAGTTATTTGTAACTGTTTGCGTTTTCCTGTAAAAATATTCAATTAAAAAAAGGCTCGTCATCAATAATTTTCTGAGAAATTCCTTCCGAAGAAGGCTCATCGGCAATGATTTTCTGAGAAAATCCTTCCAAAGAAGGCTCGTCATCAATAATTTTCTGAGAAGTTTTTTCCGCAGAAGGCTCGTCATCAATAATTTTCTGAGACATTTTCAAAGATAAACCAGCAAAACAATTCATTACTTAGGCTACGTCATATCTTCCTTCGTTTCGAACGTAAAACTCCTACTTTTCGGTATAAGCGCACTGATCTTGTTTTGAATATTGAATTTCTCCGGATACATTGCATGCACACTGAGGTTTTGATGAAACTTTCGAAACCTAAGACAATCAATTGTGTTTTAGATATTCTTTTATTTTGATTCTCTATTGATAAACTTCTTTTGTTAAAAATTTATATTATGTTTAATCATATTAATAGGTGGCCTGGTGGGGGGTGTCACTAGTGGCCGCCAATAGCACTGCCTATAGACCAAGAGTAACGCCTAATAGCCTGGAGCTTTCTAAGGTGTAGACTATTCATTAGTTAAATTTGAAACATCATAGCAAGGAAAACTATCTGCTCTGTCCTTACATAGATAGGACATCGGTACCAGGAGCAACGAAAGAGATATAATAGTGCCATCACAAGTGACTTTAAATATAAATAAAATGGAACGTTCTAGCAAAATGAAGTCTTGAACGTTTAGGAACGTTTGGAAAGGTTCTTAGAACGCTAGAGAACGTTCTTGAACGTTCCTGGTCGTTCCCTGTTATTTACTAGTTTAGGAGTGTCTTAAAACGTTCAGGAACATTACAGAACGTTCACGAACGTTCCTTTACGCTCCAAATCGTTCCCGAACGCTCTTTTTGATTAATCATAATTATTAACTTTTGAACGCGAAGGATCGATCGCGAGCGTTCTGGAACGTTTTTGAACGTTCTGGGACGCTCCTGAGCGTTCTGAAACAACAACAACATCTGTATATAAACGGAAGCACCTTTTTTGGTATAATATTACATGTTGATAAATGATTTTCCATTTCCGTTTGTGTACGATGCTAAGTCTCTTATTTTTAAAACTAATACAGATTGCCAGACAACCAGAAATCGCGTCATAAGGAGGAAAATAACTCGACCAAGTTGGTTTTGAGTGTTTTGAAGTCCTTATTTCAGCTATTTTCACTGAATTCGAATGACTTTGTCGTTTCTACGGTGGCCCATATACTAAATTACAAACACTATCAACTAAAATGCAAGCACTAACAACTTAAATGAAAACACTTTCAATTCAAATTGCAAAGACTAACAACTTTAAATTACAAACCCCAACAACTTCAAATGCAAACACTACCAACTTAAATTATTGTTATTATTATTGATCAGCCTAAGCCTTCGGTTCTTCCGCACGCTAAAAGTACCCATCATAAGACGGCAAAAAAAATCCGATTTTCTTCCGATCGGGTTAACTTTTTGGGTGCTTTTAGCGTGCGTTGTTTTTACAGATCATAATGTAATGTTTCAAGATGGCGGCTCAAGCGATAAGTCAGACATGATAAGTGATAAGTCAGTGTTTCCAGTGTAAATTTGTTGCAAGCTTCAATTTCTGTCATTTATTTTATTAACTCGGCAAATCAAACACATGATTTTCATCAAGGGGATTCTTTTTCTACATCTTTTGAAGCTTTAAATACTCTAGGGGCTGAGTTAGGTCCCGTATGCGCATCGGCGTATAGTCATTTTTTCTTTTGATCATGAAAGTATAGTCCTTGAAGAGTCAGAAAACGTGTGTGGCGTTATTTGGATCAGGCACAAATTTCCATAATGGTGGATTTTAGATTTTCAACCCTTTTTAGCCCTCTTGCTTGAAAAAAATATTTTTTTGACTTTAAACATAGACATATTATATACCAATCGATCACAAATTTTATGCTAATTAAGAAAAAGATCAGAATTATGGTCTGAAAATTTCGTTATCTGGAGATATGAAGCACTTTCGATTTCGATTTTTTGAAATGACTACTTTTGGTTCCAGATTTGCGTGGCTGTAACATTTGATTGGCTTACTTAATTTACTTGAAATTTTCGGAGGGTCTTGCCTACCGTTCAAATAATAAAATTCAGGAATTTTTTTTTTTTTCTACATGAATTTCGAAATCCATAATGGCGGATTCAAAATTTTCTTTCGTCACATGGGCTCTTAGGCTCTGCTAGGCTAAGAAAAATATTTTTTGAGCTTAAAACCCTGCATATTATATACCAATCGATCAGAAATTTTATGCTGATTAAGAAAAAGGTCAGAACCATGATCTGAAAATTTCGTTATCAAGAGATAGGAAGTACTTACGTTTTCTAAGTAAAATTTTGAATCCGCCATTATGGATTTCGGAATTCATGTAGAAAAAAAAAATTTCCTGAATTTTATTATTTGAACGGTAGGCAGGACCCTCCGAAAATTTCAAGTAAATTAAGTAAGCCAATCAAATGTTACAGCCACGCAAATCTGGAACCAAAAGTAGTCATTTCAAAAAATCGAAATCGAAAGTGCTTCATATCTCCAGATAACGAAATTTTCAGACCATGATTCTGATCTTTTTCTTAATCAGCATAAAATTTGTGATCGATTGGTATATAATATGTCTATGTTTATAGTCAAAAAAATATTTTTTTCAAGCAAGAGGGCTAAATAGGGTTGAAAATCTAAAATCCGCCATTATGGAAATTTGTGCCTGATCCAAATAACGCCACACACGTTTTCTGACTCTTTAAGGACTATACTTTCATGATCAAAAGAAAAAATGACTATACGCCGATGTGCATACGAGACCTAACTCAGCCCCTAGAGTAAAAGCCGTTTGCTCAAGTTTTTATTTATGTTGAATTTTCTGATACTTTTTATTGCTGCTTTTTATTAGTTTTTGCAATAAAAATATATTTTTCTTGTTTGCCTCTAGGGGGGATTGATGTTGTTATAATGTTATTGGAATTTGATAAAGTTTACAAAAGCACAGCTACTGTCTAAATTTGATAAAGACTGGATGCAATCGTGCTTTTTTGGACTTGGACGTGTTTGATAAGGTGAATTGCAAAAAATTGTTTGGTTCACGTCATTTCTACTTTAAAAAGTGGGGGTCGTTCAGTCGGTCGGTCGAAAATATTTTTCTGTTAAAAAGCAGCTACATCTTGTTCAAAGGGAATCCGTGTGGACTGATCCGTATTAAAAAATTGAGAAACCATGGAAAAACTGGTTTTCGGTTTACTCTCCATTAGCATGCGGCTCGCTACATCGATTTGAAAACTTGTAAACACAGAGCGTGCAGAGGTCAACAGTGGAAATCCAGCAAAGCAGCGGAAAAGCTTTCCGACTCTCCAACTCTACCTGCTGACCGTAAATCAGGGTCGGTCAGATTACGGGAACCAAATGATGACATCACATTTCCTATTATTGGACTTGCCAAATTATGATAAATGGTCTTTGGAATTTGATCAATTATTGTTTAACATTGTTTTAAAGTTCAAAAAACACTGCCAGTGCTTGGCACAGAAGAGAGGACTACCAGTTGAAATTAATTGCTACTGTTGAATTTATTTATTATGGCCATGTGTTTATTCGGCCAGGGCAGTAAATCAATCGCCCAAATTCATAGACCAATCAAAAGCGAGTTTAAAGCAAAAAGGGGGAAAAATGAGCTTCCCCGCATAGTAATGAATTTTAAGTTTTGCTTTCGATTATCATTTGCGACCAGCAAAGTCTTCAAGATGGTTGTGTGCATGTTGTTTAACTTGACGGTACTAAACTACAAAATTTATTTACGCAGACTGGATGCAAATTTTGTTTTTCTGACTTTGCCAAATTTTGGCTTTGACTGAATAGCAATCAGTTTTTACGTGCCTCATTGGCCTTGCAGACAACTGACAAATGGTTTCTGTAATTTTACCAAATCTACCAAAATACAGTTCCTGTTGAAATGTTATAAATATGAGCTACGTTTTGCAAAGTTTTTGATGCAAATTGTGTTTTTCTGGAGTTTGCGCTTTATGACTTAAAGTTTGTAGCTTGTTAGTTTAAAGTGTTATTGGGGTTTTATCAAGTAAAACAAAAAGTACAGTTTCTATGTATATTTGATGGATACCTTTATTTTGGTTCTGACGTTTTGGCAATTTTCTTATTCATTTCTAGATAACACTTTGGTCAGATATGGATATTGTCTACATCCAACAGAAAAAATGTATTATAACTGACTGGAATGAAATTCTAAATCAAGTTATCAAATGTTTCACATTTTTTACATTATTCAACATTTTTAGTCTACTCTGTTTCAGTACATATCTTACATCTGTTAACCAACTTATTAAAGGGGTTGGTGTAATTTAAGATGCACGATCTAACGATTTACGATTCACGATGCGCGATCCATGCATAAAGTATGCTGATTATTCCTAATAATTATCATAAACTTAAATTATATTGCATAATTCTAAAACAATGGCATAATCTTTTCTCACTTTTGTTTACCACGGTAAATTCAAGTAAATTTATGCAACAAAAACGAAATAAGTAAGCAATGAAAGTACGAATAATAAAACTTACATAATGTTGATAATGAAAACTACCTTGTGAACATAATCTTACAATAGAGTGGGGGGCGTACGGGACTTCGTAATACGGAGAGAGTTATATCGATCGCCCCAAGTTACCTTCATTTTTATTTCATTTTTTTATCCACGATCCTGAATCGTACCTTTCCGGGGGTTTTGTTGTTTGGAATTGATTAACTAACAGTTAGGTAGGGTCCAGGGTTGCTAGTAACGGCTTGTCACTGTGCCAGGTGCATACTCAGCGCCTTGGTTTCCGCAGGGTTGCTAGTAACGGCTCGAATTTCAGTCAGGTTTAAAAAAGGGGTACTTTTACCCATATTATATCATTACCCCCGTCTTTGCCATTCCGGTATAATATGTATGAATTGCGTAATTTGCTGTGGCGCGATGCCCAAGGATAGAGCGTGGCTTCCGAATCTGAAGGTCTTCTTTGGGTTGGTTTGAATCCCACTGGTGCGAAAATTATTGGTCGAAATTATGGACAAATGATTGACAGGTATGAAAACTCAGTCAGAAATGAGAACTAAAGTCTCAAAACCAGTCAGTCAGAAAGAGAAAGACAGGATCAGAGATCAAAAATAAATAAAACATGAATGTAACTTGGGCGATCGATGTACTTTCCTCGTAAGCCGATAGACCGATCACTTTTTCTCTCAATTACCGATATACCGATAATTTTTTCGTTCAAATACCGATAACGACAATCCCCATTTTTTAGGTACTCGTCCCCCAGAGGGGGTACTTAGGCAAAAATGGGTGCTTGGTATGTGTGGACGATAAAGGTCGGGTTTTTCATCATCCAAAATTCTCTATAACAATTACAAACTGTAGCGTGTTGGGTAGGTACAGGCTGGTAATCAAAAGTAGAATTTTGGCTTAAGGTGCCCTTTTGTAGGCTTATTCTGGCGCCCCTTTTGGTCGCATTGGTATACCGAAATTTGAACTTAAAATTTAGGTTATTTTAGAAACATTTAGGAAATGCGAGCGAAGCGAGCAAGAAAAATTTGCGACATTGTTCATCGAGATGGATTGAGTAAAGCCTAGCAGAGGCGTAGCCACGAGTTTTCGTTTCGGGGGGGGGTTTGAGATTGGAAAAATTTTGACCTTTTTTAGGGGAAATTTTCAGAGAAAGTTTTTTCAGAGTACATTTTTGCTCTAAGCAAGCTCAAAGTTAGCCAGAAAAAGGTCAAAAGAACTACAAACCCCTTCACATTCTGTTGGGAAAACTTTGACCTTTTTGGTCAATTATTTTTTTCTTTGGTGGGGGGCGATCAATTACAGTTTAGGGTAATTTCAAGATTTTGGCGTTCAAAAAAGCTCAACTTGGGGAGGCGTGGC
>NW_027104090.1:0-10787 GCF_902728285.1 Clytia hemisphaerica | reverse complement strand
TAAAAGTAGATTGAGAGTATGCTTTAACAGACAGTAAGCATACAGTAATAAAAATTAAAATTGTCCAAAGTAATTAAAGCGATGCTCTCGAGTCGACACAAACTCTCTACCAACTTCATCTATATCAAGTTTATCCGTCAGATTTTTATGGATATGGAGCAAAAGAAAGATTGTTAAACCGTTTTGGCTTCATTGTTGAACGAAGCCAAGTCTTTTTTCTCTCGCCCTCTCTTTCTCTCTCTCTCTCTCTCACTCCTTTTTGTTTTTTTGCAAAAAAGTGGAGGGGCTACAGCCCCCTAATTTTTCGAAAACTTTCCACTCAGGACATTTTTATTCCAACCATCCCCCTCCCCCGCTTATTAATTTTTGAGATTTTTTTTCAACTCCCTGGCTTATTCCAAACCCCCCGACTATGAGGCACCCGAAAATAAGTAGCCATTTTTACAAATTTTGGTGTTATTAACGGCCAAAAGCAGCCATCGCAGAAACCTGCTCTTATTTGCCAGCTGGAAGGATTTCTCGATTTTAGAACAGGTCCTCCAATTTCCAGGGCACCATTTATACTCAGAACAGATCGCATCATTAGTAGAACAGATCAGGCTTTTCCAGCCAAGCAATTAAAAAACCAAGAGAACAGATACCATTTTCTTTTAAAAAGTTGTTCGAGTCGTCTACGAAATACCTGTGTTCTTAATCTTAATTGCCAGCTGGGAAAAATATTCGAATGCTAGACTTGCCAGCTGGAAATATTTTTTATTTTAGAACAGCTCCCTGATGATTTCCATCTGGAAACCTTTTAGAATAGATTGCAGAGAAGCGAGTGCTTACGATACGGAACTTAGGACAGATAACGAATTTCCACAGCTGGGAAATCATTCTCGTCCCCGTGTATCCCAGGCTTTATTTTACGTTGCTTGATTTTGACGTTTTGATTGATTGAGTGGGAACTTCTCAAAACAATACGTCATAGAAAATCTGACGTTACAAAACTACAGTGCAATGCAATGGTTTCAAATCCAGGAACAAATGAAATCTGACGTTTTGTTTTTAAATTACGTAAAATATCTATAGCGCTATCTATCAGCAAGCATAAAAAGCTGATACCTTATCATCGGGGAAAAAATGCCGGAGTTTTATTTAGTCGGGGAAAAATTTCGTCATCTAGAGGCATTTTCGTCACTTTTCCCCGACCAGAATTCAAATAATTCGTCTCGTGACTTTCATCCGACTAAACTGTCCAAAAGAAATGGTTTCCTTCACTAGCTCGAAAATGGATCTTGTAATTCAACGTTTAAAGCACTAATTTCGGTAAATAAAGGTGTAAAAAAATTAGATTTGAATTTTGGTTGCGGTATAAAATTTCGGGTAAATGTTTTGGTCGGGGATAAAAAAATTGGGTACAAGTTTTGGTCGGGTGATAAAATGTCGGGGTAATATTTCGTCAGGGAAAAATTTCGTCACCCTCTCAAAATTTTCGTTACTTTCCCCCGATAGTTTTTCCCCCGATAAGGTAGGGAACGAGGTTGCTGGGAAATTTTTAGAACAGATCAATAATCGATGACCAAAGCGGGCGCCGGCGGGACATACAAGGTTTAGAACAGATAGATATAGTATTTTCCCTAGCTGGACTAAAATTGGAAATCATATGTTCGGTCGGCCATAATTTTTGCTTATTAGAACAGATAAAAAATTTCCAGGTGGCAGATTTTTATGTAAGAATAGATCAATAATTTCCAGGTAGAGAAATTTCCCGTTTTTTGGACCTACCTCCGGGTGCCCCGGTGGAGGTCCTATGAATTAACCTCTGTCTGTGTTCGTCCGTCCGTCCGTCCGTTCGTCTGTTACCAGCTTTTCTCGAGATTGGCTCATTAGTTTTTTCTGATTTTTTGCACAAAGATGCAAAATGGCAATGGCCAAAATGTGACGGAGCCTGATTTTTGAAAAAAAATCATTTCCGGCCGTGAATGCCGGAAATATGCCGGAAAAACCGGTTTTTTGGCATTTTCTCAAGATTTCATCATTAGTTTTTTCTGATTTTTTGCTCAAAGATGCGTATTAACAATGCCCAAAACATGGCCGAGTCCGATTTTTGAGAAAAAATTTTTTCCGGTCGAAAATGCCGGAAATATGCCGGAAATCGCCGTTTTTGCAGATTTTCATCAGACTTTTTCCTTATATTTCGTTGTTTTTTCACACAAAAACATTATTAATAGCAATGTCCACGATCAAGCATGATTCAATTGTCAATAAAACTGATTTTTGAAGCCGGAACTTTCTATAAATCGCCGGAACAGCCGATTTTCGCCGGAAAAACGGTATTTCTTGAATTTCTTGAGCTGTACTTTATATTTTTTCATGAAATTTTGCATACTGATGCAAAATGTCAATACCTAAATTGTGACGAAGCCTGATTTTCGAAAAAAATTCATTTCCGGCCGAAAATGCCGGAAATATGCCGTAAAAACTGGTTTTTTGGCATTTTCTCGAGATTTTATCATTAGCTTTTTCTGAGTTTTTGCTCAAAGATGCGTATTAACAATGCCCAAAACATGGCCGAGTCAGATTTTTGAGAAAAAAATTTTTTCGGCGGAAAATGCCTGAAATATGCCGGAAATCGCCGTTTTTCTAGATTTTCACTGGACTTTTTCCTCGAAATTGGTTGTTTTTTCATTCAAAAACATTGTTAATAACAATGCCCACCATCAAGCATGTTTTAATTTTCAATAAAATTGATTTTTGAAGCCGGAACTATTTTAAAAGTCGCCGGAACAACCTATTTTCGCCGGAAAGAGAGTATTTCTTGAATTTCTCGAGCTGTACTTTATATTTTTTTATGAAATTTTGCACACTGACGCAATATGACAATACCTAAAATGTGACGGAGCCCGATTTTCAAAAAACATTTTTTTACGGCCGAAAATGCCGGAAATATGCCGGAAAAACCGGTTTTTTGACATTTCTCGAATTTTTTGCAGAAAGATGCGTATTCGCAATGCTCAAAACATGGCGGAGTTCGATTTTAGAGAAAAAATTTTTTCCGGTTGAAAATTCCGGAAATCGCCGTTTTTGCAGATTTTCATTGGATTTTTTCCTTATATTTCTATGTTTTTCACACAAAAACATTATTGATAACAATGCTCACCATCAAGCATGATTCAATTGTCAATAAAACTGATTTTTGTGACCAGAACTTTCTATTTATTTTTTCCCTACAACCCTTCCCTCTCCCCCTACCATCAATCAATGATGAATTTCTTACGTTATGCATTTTCGCTAAACGCTATGTTTTCTGACTGATTTTTTTTCGTTTTTCTCCTTGCATTGCTATCTAACTTTCATCATCAGGTAGGTCCATTCAGCATTTAGCTTGTTTTTAACAGATCGCTATTTCCCAGCTGGGACACCTGGGACATGCCTCTAGAACAGCATTTTGAAGAAACCCCTTGTTCGGTGGCTGCTTTTGAACAGCCTTGATTGGCGCGCGTAAGCCCAAAATTAGGTTGTAGCGTAATAAGGGCTGATAAAGTAGATAGGTAAGCTTTAGTTTAGACGGCCGACCTTCTGCCCTGCCTATTCTAATTGTTAAAGTAGGCAAAAAGTGGGCACTAATTTGGCAGTTAAAATCTTTGCTTGCAAAAGATTGAAAGAAGACATTGCATTGACGTCAAAAAAGGGTCCATCAACTCTTGATGCAGATGGTTGGAGAAGGATTTTAACATCAGCCTCTTTCGGAGCTCACAGTATGAATCTGTGTGACGCCATCGCCAAATTGTCACGCAAGTTATGTTACAAGCCCCAACTTTGGCAGGATGGCTCCCTGGAACCATTGCTATCAAGTCGACTGATTCCTTTGGATAAAAACCCAGGTGTGAGACCCATTGCGATTGGAGAAGTGTTGAGACGGTTGGTTGGAAAGTCGGTTGTGGCAGCTTTAAAACCAAACATCTTGAAATGTGTTGGAGATCTTCAGCTATGTGGTGGCCAGAAGTCCGGTTGTGAGGCGGCAGTCCATGCTATGCGAACCTTATTCGAAGAAGAAAATTGCGATGGAATCTTGTTGGTTGATGCTGACAACGCTTTCAATCGAATAAATCGACGAGTCATGATTCACAACATTCAAATTGTTTGTCCTGAGATTGCTATCTTCATCAGCAACACATACTCGTCAAGTGCAAGGCTCTTTGTCAGTGGTGGATATGAAATCAGTTCGTCAGAAGGTACAACCCAAGGAGATCCTGTGGCCATGCCTCTCTACGCTTTAGCACTCGTCCCCTTGTTGGAAAACATCGACTCAAACAACATCAACCAAGTCGCATATGCTGATGACCTAAGTGCTGCTGGTCAACTGAAGTTTCTTCTAAGATGGTGGGTGAAGCTTCAAAACGTTGGTCCACATCTTGGCTACTTTCCAAAAAGCTCGAAGTCATGGCTAGTAGTAAAGCCAGACAAGTATGAGCTCGCAAAAGTCATATTTGAAGGTACGGGTATCAATATCACGAAAGAAGGAAAACGCCATTTGGGTGCAGCAGTTGGAACAAACGAATTTAAGATCGAATACGTCACAGATTTCGTGAATGACTGGGTTTCACAGCTCAAACTACTTTCCGAGATTGCGAAAGCGTATCCTCAATCTGCGTATTGTGCATTCACCGCTGGTTTCGTGCACAAATTCAACTACCTCATTCGAACCGTTCCCGACGTGAAAACACTTCTTCAACCAGTAGAAGATGTAATTCGACACCACTTCATCCCTGCATTGTGCGACGGCAGAACCTGTAACGACTATGAACGTCAATTGCTGTCTCTACCAGTGAAGTTGGGTGGATTAGGTATCATTGACGTCACGGAGAGTTGTGGAATCGAATTCCAGCAATCCATCAAACACACGCAAGATCTTGTTCGAAAGATCATTAACCAGAACGTTGATATGGTTGCAGGTAACTCGAATGATCTACCTAATTCACCACCTGATTCCAAGACTTCATTCAATGAACGAAAGCTGAACGAATTGAAAACGAGATCTTCACCAAACGAATTGAAGGCCATCGACATCGCATGTTCACATGGTGCATCCGCGTGGTTATCTTCGCTGCCAATAAAATCTGAAGAATTCTCCTTGACGAAAAGAGAATTTTTCGACGCAATTTACTTACGCTATGGTTGGGATATGAAAAACCTACCAACGATTGTGTTTGTGGATGCAAGTTCAACGTGAACCATGCCCTTCAATGTAAGGTGGGAGGATTTATCCATATACGCCATAATGAGTTGGTCAATATTACGGCCAACTGAACTTCGAGCTGACATAATGCTAAGAGGATTTTGGCAACGGCAACAGAAGGCATTTCTCGACGTAAGGGTCTTTTCCCCTTTTGCCAGAAGTTACCAAAGCCAAAATCTTGCCAGCACTATGAAGCAGATGGAGAAAGAGAAGAAACGCAAATATGTGAAACGAGTGCTTGACCAGGAAAATGGAACTTTTACTCCTCTTGTCTTCTCTTCCAGTGGTGGAATGAGTAAAGAGACGAAGCGTTTTTATGGGAGATTAAGCGAACTCATCGCCGAGAAGAATAAATCTTCTTTATCAGAGACTTCTTTTTTTATAAAAAGAAAAATTTCTTTCAGTTTAGTAAAATCAAGTGTGGTGTGTCTGCGAGGCTCGAGGTCCTGGAGACGCTCTTCGCCTTTCAGTAACACGACAGCTGATGCAGAGGCCATAAATAGTTTTTCCTCAATTTCATGAGTCTATTTTTTTTCAGGATATTTTTTTTAGGTTATTTATAGGAAGTGTGTTGTTTTCTTTTTAGATTTATTTCATTTTGAGTTAATTGTATATAACGTAATCACCTACGAATAGATAAAATCTGTAATTTTTATGCATTGACTTTAACAGCCAACTTTCTGCCAACTTCAATTCGCAGAGAATAGGCAGGGCGAAAAGTGGGCCGTCTAAACTCTAAACTAGATAGAGCTACGTCAGTCAAGAACACCTTCAAATTAGCCTATCATAGGCTGATTAGCCTATCATAGGCTATTTAGACTATTTTATATAGGCTATTCAGCCGAAAATCGATAAAAACCTCGATTTCTGACGAAATATAAATAGTCGCGTCTATTTTTCACCATTACTTCATTGCCAAAAGCCAAAAGAATCTTTTTCACTTAAACTGATATAACATTCAATTTTGGAAACAGAAATATGAATAAATTTACTATCCATCGGCTAACTAACCGATTATAGGCTAATTTGCTGATAATGAAGTTCTGCTGAATCGACAAAAAGCCCGATTTTCTTACCCTGCGCATCGCATGCGCAGTATCAAAAATTGGAATATTTCCTAAACCAAAATTGACCCAAAGTCAAAATTTGTCATGAGCATTTCTCTGACAATGAGAAACCATGTATGCCATGTATTCCTTAGAGAAGACGCGACTATTTATATTTCGTCAGAAAATCGAGGTTTTTATCGATTTTCGGCTAAATAGCCTATATAAAATAGTCTAAATAGCCTATGATAGGCTAATTTGAAGGTGTTCTTGACTGTAAGTGAGTGTGGTAAGTTTTTTAGAGCTCCGGTAAACAGCTTATCTGATATTCCGATGGCGTATTGGCGGCCGCCCACGCTAAAGCTCTAAAGGAGCGGGCCAAAATTTTCCCGACCTTCAGAGCTTTAGCTAGCCTGTTAGACGAAAACCGCTTTTTTATCGCGATTTAACGTCTGTTACTTTTTGCCGTGGAATCGAATGTTCTTGGACGGGAAAGTCCGTCCAAGATTTTCTCTTCGGCGCAGCTCATTTTGCCGTGACTTTGGACAAGCTGCACTCCATCGCGTGTGCTTTTTTCTTTTTTTAAGAAGTCGCTGCATTGCTTCGATCGGTAAAGTTCAAATAGATTTTCGAACTTTCGAATTTTGTAATTCGAATTTTATGATTCGAATTTTGAAATTTTTTTGAGAGACAACCAAAATCATTTGTTTTGAAAAGTTGAAACCGAACGAAAAAGAAACAGTATCAGTGGATGGAGGAGAAAAGAAGATGGAAATCCTTTTTTTGCATCAACAGCAGCAGAGTTGTTGGGTTATTTCCATAACAGGATTGAAGAATCCCAGAGACTGTAAACATTGAGAATGAAAATTATCAAATCAGATTAGATCCTATCCTACCTAGAACCATAAGTTTTCCCGCCCTTATGCACTCCGCACGGGATCGACGTCACCCTCCACCACAGTGCGATAACTTTCGACAAACGCTTCAAAGTGTAACTGACCATAAAACAAAGAAAAAATTTGGTTTGTGGGAAGGTACTGGCTAAGCTTTAGCGTGTCGGAAGAAAATTTCTACATCGGGTGCCAGATAAGTAAACAGCGGAAGCAGCCGACATAGCTTGCTTTGTTTTCTGTACCGCGATCGTTGCGCTGCACAAAAATGGAGGGAAAAAAGGCATGATGAAAAAGAAATCAGGTTTGAAGGTTAACCCTCATTTTGCACTAATAATTGTGGAAGGTAAGTACAGAATTTAAATGAGACTAGAAATGACCTCGAGAGTGGCGGTCTATGGAGAGTCTTCATTTTCATTTGATAAAAACAACGCAGGAATTTTTGTCCAGACACATAAAGCACGACACCCCCCCCCTGCCTGGCCTGCTGTCTGGTGTTATTTCGGTGTTAATATTTCGAACTTCTAGACTGGTGGTAGACAAACCAGCCAGCCAGCAGACAGAGCTCTAAAGCTCTAAAATAAAACAGCATCTTGTATCTAATAACATGAAAACCAGAATATGATTCTTCAATGGGAATCAAAACTATAATGTCTATTTCTATTTCTTTATTAGCATGACAGTTAGTCACACTAGGAAATCTAGCTTTCAGAAAAAACAACATCAGTCATCTACAGGATACATTTCAACAACGCAAGGATGAGAGTTACCTGAATCAAGTTCCCAAGACAATTAATTAAAACTTGAAAGTTTGAAACAAAATAAAACGTGCAGCAGCCAAAATCAACCAACCAACATTTGTCATTCAATTCCCGAGACAGCGTTTCGATTCTTAAGGCCTTGTTTATACGCTAAAGTAAAAATAATTCCGCACATGTAAATGGGTCATTGTTTGAGGTCAGGCAAAATTTCCGGGAAACAGCCTATCTGGTGGTGCGCGGATCTAGGTGGGTTCCATCCGCCTCCCCCGTAGATCTTTTTATTGGGAAGTTGATCTTCAAATTAGTTTTCAAGGTTGGCTTGGCTCAAATTTTTTCATCTATGGCTCAAATTTTATGCAATTTCTCAAAGTTTTTGAAAATGTTAATTTCATTATAAAGCGCCGGGTTATATTTTCATGAATCCCTTTAGAAGTTTTGCGGCGCATTTTTTTGCTTGATAGTCAAGTAAACGATATAGCGCTTTCGCAGCATTAATCTTAGATACGCATTTTGGCGGGACGCTAGTGTGAATAACTGCATGAGCTTTTTACAAGTTATTTTCGCTAAATGGAACAAAAAATAAATAAATGAAAAATATTAAGTAATTTACAGACTATAAAACAACTATAATAAAAAATAATAAATAAAAGATATATATGCTTTATTCAATAATCAAAAAGTCTAAAATCAAAAGACTAAGATCAAAAAGAGCTAGATTTTAGCAGGTTTGAGAAGTTTAGTACCGTGAGTGGTCCTAAATCCGACAGCCCTGCCTAAATCCGATGAGGTCTTTCAAAGATACAAACTAAAATAAAAACAAGCCTTTCGCTGTGACGCAACGAAGATACCAAAGTGTCAATTAAACTGAGAGATTTGATATACTGTACTAGCTAATACTGTACATTGAACCAATTGAACCAAATAGAAATAACAATAATTGCTTCTTATACAAAACATAACTTTTTATTGCAATATGTACAACAGCAGTAACAGCATCATAAAAAGTAATTATTTTTTTACAATTCACACTTTTTAAATTACATTAATTGGCATCTTGACATTATAGGCATCTGTTAGATGTTTTGTTTCGAGAGCTCTTGCAATAGTTTATCGTTCAACTTGGAGAGGGAATGTTTGTAAACATAGAATTTTTTTCATAACAGTTATTTGGGGGGTCGGAATTAGGCAGGGCTGTCGGATTTAGGACCACTCACGGTAGTGCACTTACAAATTATCAATTTGTCAGATCTAACAAAATTAATAACCACACTGTCATCATTATTGACAATAAAACAAACGATTTTCTGACAAGGGCCTTGTAAACATTCCAACAACTTCCATCGAAATGATCTATCACAGCTCAGACTACCATTTTTAGCACGGTCCGAGGATTGAGCCGAGAACGCTCGCAGAGTGCCCGCAAGCTCCTGCGCGGCGCGCACTGCGGGTGTACAATCATTTTCTCAAGCAAAGAGTATGCGAAGCGATTCTAGCTTTACGATAGTGCCGTGGATCATCAGTGGATAATATTAAATTATCATTATCTTTTTATTTTAATTTTTAGAACTTTTGCAAAAAAAGGGAAAAATAGAAAAGTTGTATTTTTCCTGCTCTATTCACATAGCGTACACTTAATTCCGAACAGTTTTCAATGTTTTCAATCAAATCTTTCATTCTCTCGAAACGTAGCAAAACGTAAATCTTATGATCCAAGCCACGATTGATAAACTTTATTTCATTGGTTTGAATTAGCATGGTCGCACTTTCTTACTTCAAAGGATTATATACAATACATCATCAAAAAATAACATGAATAAATTTTGGCTCAAGTGTTTTCAAAAATCAGTCTTAATTGAACTACTTCCAGTTCCACTAATTGACTCGTAATTAGTCTGAGATCCATAGCATACTCTCTATTCAAACTTACACCACAAAAGCCAAAATCTCATCAGAAGCTACTCATTGATGAGAGTATGGTATTTTAGCCAATCAGGTTCGTGCACTTCCAATCAAAACAATAATATCACGTGATTTCAACAATTATTTAACAGCCAATTCTTTGCCACGGAAAGTCATGTGATATGCTTTTCAACCAATAGGATTTAATTATTGCGAGGGGAAAACAAACACTATGGTTTAACTCACTAAAAGATTTTGTTTAATGATTACACATTGTTATCTTTAGTAAGTGTTCTGTTTTCCCCCAATTGTGACGTCATGCCGTGGCAAAGAATAGAATTCTGTGACTAGATTTGGCCCATCTACAAAAATACCCGGCTACTCTGTTGTTTCTATATTATTATTCGTTTTAACTTAATGCTATACTTCGAAATCACACGAACAGAGTAGACGGGTCTCCCAACTAACTCGTAATTGGCTTAGTATTTTTCTCTGAATAGAGCTTGATTTTCAAAAAGAATTTGGTCCAAAAAGTACTTAATGGGTTTTCTAGACTGTGAAATTGCTTCATTATTTTTCCAATTTTTTGTATAAAAACAAACAGAGGGAAAGGTTCTGTAAAAAGTGACTGTAATCGTTTTACCCAGAATTTTTTTTTTGCAGTAAGAATCAGATTTTTCTATTTGGGGAAATTCCCTTCCGTCATTCTTTAGGGAAGTTTCTTACGATTGGGCGAAAATCAAAAAATGTAGTGTTTCCGGAAACCGGCCAGGTGAAAAAAATAATTTTCTGACCCGGCCGCAGACTTCGTTGGTAGTTGATACATTAGTATCCAGGGATTACTCCATACTGTTTGTACATAAAAGTTATCTTTGAAGTTCTGTTTCAATGATCTTTTAAAGTTATAAAAAATAGTATATATATACAAAAACAATTTTTTTATTTACATTTGAAAACTTTTAAGAAAATA
>NW_027104089.1:0-1465 GCF_902728285.1 Clytia hemisphaerica | reverse complement strand
TGCTAGAATCCGGAAACTTTCTCTTTCTGGCGGTATTGAAAGAGTTAATATTCGACTGTTTTGTCCTACTTAGACGATGCTATCGTCCGTTTAAAGTAAATGCGAGAAAGAGTCAGGGCGTCAGGGCGGTTTACGGGAAAAAAGTGGCGGTAGAGTTTTGGAACAAAACGGACGATACCAATTTGGCGAACCTCAATATAAAAATCCTTGCCTGACTGACCTCTGAGACAGGTCAGCGGGTTTTCGAGATTTTCCGTTTGCGTTTTTTGTTCGAACTGAGTGCAAACAGCTAAACGTTTGAGAAAGATGGCTGATGAAATTTCACTCAGATTGTTTTTATGAGATTTATTTTCATGGTGGAGAACCATTATTTCTACTTTTATTAGTCTTTTTTTATGCATGGATTTTTGTGTACAGTATATAAGTCTTTAGTGTGTCAGTAGGGATTAGATTCCTCAAGATTTGCTTTTGGAAAAATCTTTTTGAATATGAACAACAACCTGACTGACTTTCCCCTCAAGATTCCATTTTAATCAGGCAAGGTATGTTTTCCATTCTTTCCATTCCTTGAAATTTTCAGCTTGTGCTTTTATGTGGTTTTAAATTTTTGGCAAATTCACGGTGTTAAAGGTTGGAATTTTCATGAATTGCACCTTTTCACTGCAAATTCATGATATGTGCCATTCCAAAGTCTTCTGACATTACATCACGTACCCAATATGTGATTCACACTGTAAACGTCCCCGCCACTGCTTACTCCACCCGAATTTATCACGCCTCTCCTAAACTATTCCCTTTTTAGTGATCTTGTGTAGACGATAGGATCGTCTATGTCCTACCTTGAACTCGAGAAAAAGACTTTCGAACACTCAGTCTCCCGCAGACAATATCTAAAACCGACCCGCAGTTTAAAACACACAAGCAAACAATAGAATGTTTCGAGACATTTATTTTTCCGGAACCAAACCAACCAATGAAATCCACGAAGTTGGATTTTTTTTCGGGGTTTTTTTTTGGACCCACGGGATTTCTTTTTAGGACCCACGGGTTTTTTTTTTGGACCCACGGGTTTTTTTTTGGACCCACGGGTTTTTTTTTATAGACCCACGGGTTATTTTTTTGGACCCACGGGTTTTTTTTTTGGACCCACGGGTTTTTTTTTTGGACCCACGGGGGCACGAACCCACGAGGGCACGGGACCCACGGGACCCACGAGGGCACGGGACCCACGTAAATAATCACACTCCGTAATTGTGTTTTGTCTGCGTTTTAAAAATAAAATTCGATTGACTATTTTCGAACGTTTTGCAATGCAGCGCCTTCCGATTGGAAACCCCAACCTCGTCCTCAGAGGTTAATATTTTCTCTTCGAAAACTTGACCTCTGCGATACTCAGGGTAGGTTTTTAGTCCAGACGTTCGTTTTTTTATGTCACTTTAAAACTTTCGAAGCTCCTGCAGTAGCG
>NW_027104088.1:423421-427249 GCF_902728285.1 Clytia hemisphaerica | reverse complement strand
AACCCTTGAATTAATTTACTCATTTTTTTCATTTTTCCATTTCCAGCCAAAATACGACACGCTACAAGTTTTAGAACTGATGCGAGAATATTCCGGTCTGCTATCAACTTTCCCCGAACTTGTCAGCGTACACAAGGTGAAAAAAATATAGTTATTGTTTTCAGGTAAAAGTAAAAAGAATTTCTGAAATTTCGTCACTTTTTACGGACGAATATTTTTTGCCGGACGAATTTTTACGTTGGCATTATAAAGAAATTTAGGCTAGAAAACACCAAATGAACTGAGCAATTATTGCATTTCATTTAGTTTATATAGTATGGCAATTCTTATTTTCTTATTTTAAGTAGCATTGAATTTTGAAAGAAAAAATTTTCAAAAACTTTTTACCGATGAATTTTCAACGGATAAGGTATAAGAATAAAAATTGATATTCAATTTTTTTTGAACAGGGTGCTTTCTCAAAACAGAAAGAATGTATGAAAATGCAAGAAGAAGAAAAACTAAAAGTAAGTCTCACAAGTAAATATCACAAATTAGTGTCCTGCTTTCGTTCTTATAAGAGAGTACAATCACAAGTAGAACGAAGCTATTTAAACGAGCCTATTTTTATCAATCTTTATTTTGCTGGTTTTTTCTAATACTTTATTTCAGTAAATTAACACTAGTTTCTCTTCACAACTTTTGTGAGTACAGTTGAGTCACTTTAACTCGAACCTCTATAAAACTCGAAATTTCCTTAACTCGAAAAGTTTTGCGTACCCTTGCGTGTTCTAGTTACGGACACTCCACCGTATATCGAGACTCAAATCTTGTTAAATCGTTAGCATGGCCAAAGCTTATTACTACAAGTTTTTGAACGTAACATCAGCATTTCCAATATTTCAATCTCGATATTTTTTCATTCAGTACGCCGAGGTTGCAGATATTTCAACGCGAATGGACGTGGTATCAAGCGCCATGTTTGGTGAGTTAGTTTTGTGATGAAGGTCCTTAAAGGTTAAGGAGTTAAATTTCTTAATCAAAGGTTTGAAATGTCTTTAAAATTGTCTTTCTAAGAATTCCAATACTCCGTTACTGTGTACTTTAATGAAATCTGTTGCCTAAGTTAAAAGAAAGTTCTAAAACTCCAGGTTGTATTTTCTTGATCTTTCTTGATTACGTCACGAACATCACTTGCCTCGTTTTGAAATTATTGCCATGGCGATTAACTCCCAGCGGATTTTATTGCAACTACTTTCTATTCATAAAAAATCATTTAATGTCTCAAAAGATATGATCACCATGGAAATTGTTTGAATACGAGGCAAGCGATGTACCTGACGTAATTTATGAAAAGGTCTATTTAAACATTATTCTTTCCCCTTTTTCTCAGCTGAAATTCACCATTTCCACCGTGAGCGTTGTAGAGACTTCAAAGATGTGATGAAGAAATATCTACGTGAACAAGTTCGATTTCACGAAGAGGTAAGGTGTTTGGTGATTCTTGTGGTTCTCATCAATTGTACTTTCAGGTGCCGAATAAACGAATAAACGCCTCCTTCGTTTGTTAATGTTTCGGCTTTTTTCAAACACTCGGGACCTTATTAGAACCCCCTCCCCCATTTATTAAATTTTGCAATTATCATCAGCTGTCAAAAGAAGACTCTTCTTTTACCTAAATAGCCTGGTTTTAATCTATAATTACCTTATTTTCTACAATTAGCCTCCCCGATGCGATTATTAAAATTTGAAGATATTTTCAGCCCCAACCTCCCCCCGCTCATTAGGCACCTGAGAATACCCGTGAAATTTGACTTTATATCCCTTGTGAATAATAAAATTTCATTCATTATTTAACACAAAACAATTTCTTTCTTTGTGCAAGTATTAAATGAGGAGAGTCTAGCATTAAGCATCAACTACCTTATCGGCCCTTTTTACGCCGGCCCTTATTCTGCCACAGCCTAATTTTGGGCTTACGCCAATTAGGGCCGTAAATAACGCCAAAACTTTTAAGTTTTGACTAAAATTTAAATCAAAATGTCATCTTTCAGTGCTAAGCTGTTGAGAATTCCATTGAAAACCATTGATTTTCGTGAAGTTTTGGATATAGAGTAGAAAAATGGATAGTTATTCATCCTTTAATCATACCTAAAATCCTTTAAATTGAGAAAAAATGGTCAAAACTTAACGCCGCATTTAGGTAAAAATTGCTAAATTTTGGCCTTTTTACGCCGGCCCTTATTACGCCACGAGCCCAAAAATAACGCCAATAAGGGCCGGCCTAAAAACGGCCGATAAGGTACTAATTGCTGAACTAGGTTGGTTTGCCCTGGGGAAAAAGTTCACTAAAAGCTCTCCTCTATGATTTTGTAAGGCAGAGAATTGTTCGCAAAACAGTCGCATTAAATTAATTCCAGTTTAATTAACAATTACATCCAACTGAGTTTTAATAAAGAATAGAAAAAATTGACTCCTCGTACTCTTGTGAGCTCCTGAATGATATTTCTTATGATTATTTCACTTCACAGATTATCAAGAAGTTGAATTCATCCATCGACATGTATGACCAAGTCCCTGATTAACACTCAACGAATATTTCATCATATACAAATAATAATGGATGAAGAACTTCTATGAATGAGTATAATTTAATGATCTAAATGTATCAAGTATAAAAACTAAAGATGGGTTGACTTTCAATTTGACAACCCTTTTAAACGACAGACTAAAAAGATTTTAAGCATACCAATATTTGGTATCACATTTTTTATATTACCTATGAATAGCGCTTCACCTCACCCTAGTCACATTCACAAAATTATAATGGACTTTTAAATACTAAGATAAAAGAAGAAGCTTTTACATAACTCAGATCTATGATTTTTTTTGCAGGCCAAATTTAAAAGTGATAAAAGAGTAGAAATTTTCCCATGACTTTGCAGGACAAAATTTTTAATGGGGGAAAATCTTACTTTTGAAATATGAAACTTAAAAAAGTTTCAGAAATTCACACTTCTGTAGACCTTGACTTAGCTTGTATTTTAATATATTTTGCAAACTTTACTCGAATTACAATGTAGGATTATCTATTACCTTCTATAAATTATTAGTTCATCAAAGTCTCACTTGTTATGCTTTGTGGGGGTTTTATTATAATTTATATGCATGCATAATTTCAAATGTTTATATTGACGGACAAAACATTCTGTGGTCCAGTGCTGTAGGAACCAATTTGATAATGGGGGGGGGGCGTAAGTTCAGTGACACCGTGAAGGCCAAAAAACTCAAAAAACTAAATAAAATATAAGGTAAAAGGTAAAATATTCCATTTTATGAAAAAAAATTATCGGGAAGGGGGCTAAGCCACCCAGCCCCCCGGTAGCTACGGCACTGGTGGTCTCTTTCAGGATTATGTAAACCCTTTTGACCAAACCAATGATAAGTACCACCTTTTATAGACCACATTGCTCGAAAGCTCGGAAAAAGCTGCCTAAAATGCTGGAGGTTTTATAAAATACTTCACTAATTGATCATTTGAATAGAGATGACGCGTTCTTTAAAAAAAGTTGAAAAAATGTTTTATTACAGGTTAACGACCAACCAAATCAAATAAGAGCTTGTAAAAACTCCAATTTGTCCGTAAAATTTAAAAAATTGACAGTGTAACTGATAGTTATGGTAATAATAATACCAACTGCCAACCTTTGTTATATTTCTATCGCAATTTACAATTTTCAGTGTCGTTCAGGCCTATAACCTTACAGAAAAAACAAATAGATTTCGGAAATTTTGAAGAGGGTCTCTTTTGGAGCTGGGTGTACGTCAAAATAATACAGAAAAAACTAT
>NW_027104088.1:420229-422769 GCF_902728285.1 Clytia hemisphaerica | reverse complement strand
TGGTTTTCATGCTAGTCCAATTTTCAGGCAATGTAAGATTTGTAGGTACCTTTTCAACTGACTCAATTTGATTAAATGAAATAGACAAAGTAACTGTTATCTTCAAAAGCTTCAAACTTTTGAACCACTATAGTCAAAATTGAAAAGTTAAACAATAGCAATTTTAAGTTTTTTAATCTACTTCATTGAGAAAGGATTTGGAAAACCTCATATTATTTTGGACACAGAGCTGGCCATCAAGTCCTATTAGTTTTCCGTGGTTCACTCCGAACTGATAATCTGCGCCCCTCTGTTTTTAGGTGGGATTGTCGTGGTTTTATAGTCATGTCATTGTCCATTCTACTATATGTTGATTTTTTTTGTTGGGATTAAACATTTTTAGGAATCTATTATTAGATTGGACACCTGACTTAAAACCCAATCCACTATACTAAATGGACCATCTCAAGTCAAAACCCCCAAAAATCGCCTAACTTTTTCAAAAGAACTTTTTTGACTTTAACAAAGGATAAATAAATGAGGTTAACTTATTTTTATTTGCTACTTTACATGCTAACTCAAAATTTATTCAGGTTCACAATGATATATACATTATAGAGGTTAAGTGTTGAATTTAAAGAGATATTCTTGGTCAAAGTAGGGTTAAGAATATGAGGTTAACTTGCACTGAGGTTAACCTAATGGTCCTTAAAGATAGACCAAAATTGGTATGAAATGTGAGGTTAAAGTAAAAATAAATGATTGGGTTTTACTATTTAATGATTGGGCAACAAGGTAGGCTAGAAAAATGAGGTTAACATTTCAAGTAGGGTGTAAAATTTGAGGTTATTTCACAAAAACACCTAATGTGGTTAACAATGATATTTCAGTCTAATTTGGATATCAAAAACAGTAGCCTATTATCAAAACACTAAACATGAAAAATTATATTTTGGTATAAAAAGTGAGGTTACTCGTATATAACTTGAGAGACACAAGTACCTGAGAAAGGGGTTGATTTTAAGCTTCAGATAACCTCATAAAAGGGAAAATGTGTGATAAAAATAGTGGGATCCATTATTCAATGGTTGAGGAACAAGGTAAAGTAGAAAAAATGAGGTTAATATCTAGTTTGGGTACCAAAAGTGAGGTTATTTGTGAATGGGCTTATGGGTTTTTTAATTCTTTGTTGTATTTAATGACTTATAATCTGTTTTTGATATCAATACTGAGCTTAAAAGTAAAGCTTTTAAGTCTTAATAAGTCTGAATTAAAAATCTTGAGGTTAACTTTTTATCGTAGTATACCTTAAACGTTTTTCGTTCATTGTTTAAGTTTGAAGGTTAAGCTAAAACATCCTACTTTTTAAGGTTGTTTAACCTCATTTAAGAACCTTTTTGGTCGATTTCATATTTTTTTATTTAGTTTACTTATGAAAACTTTTAAAAAGTAATTTGTTCCTGTAGCTTTAATAGAATAGAACTATTTAGGTCAATTAGAGAAGCAAATTTCTCACATTCCTTAACATAGAGTTCTAATTTTAACCTCAATTTTTAAACCCTACGTTAGAGCAAAATTGTCAATTTCATAAAAACCCCTATTGATCTAAGCTTCTAGTATCATTTTACTTTTGTCCCATAATTTAATACACCTGCTAGCAGAAGATATGTTAAAAATGTGAGGTTACTGTTACCATTTTTTTAACCTCATGATTGGCACCTTTCCTTGTGGGAAATCTCTAACCTTTTTTAAACAAGCTGGATATTTGAAGCCTTTTTGATGACTCCCTAATAATTTTTTCCCCAATAATTCAATAAGCGTCTCTATATTTTGAGGTTAACAAAAGTCTATAAATTGTCATATTAACCTCAAATAACAAACCTTTTTCAGTTTTTTTTCATTTTTGGGTATAAGCCATCAATTATTACCAACCCTCAAAATTTCAACCTTTTTAGATAAAAAATGAAGATTATATGGCCAATTATGTAAATTTTCCACTTTTTCCTCAAAAAAATTAACTTTTTCTTAGGCGACATTGATTTGAGATTGTCCAAATGTTAGCCCTTTTACTAGATTATGGAGATCAGAAAGTTCCAGTTTCTCGTAGAATTCATTAATTTTTCATCCGAGAAATGTTTCATAGGAGTAAGTGTTGCAAAATTGTATAGTATTTGATTGACGTTGAAAGGACGGAAGACTTCAGGCAGCATTATAAAGCATTTTACTTTTCACTTTTCATTTGGAAATTATAGAGGAAATTCTTTTAAGACGTTGATACTTAATATTTCCGGTGAAATATTTTTTTATTTTAGAGTATAATTTCCTTACCGATATTTTTCTCTCAAAATTGGTCATTTTCTCTGAAATGAATGAGTGAAATGTTTCCCAACAGGGTTTAGAGCCAATCACTTCTTCGTAAGCTCACTCAGAGGTGTCCGGTCAGCACTTTATAAGTATGATTTACGGTAAGACATGATCCCGAAAACGGTGAAATTTCCAAACAATTAATGAAAAATTCTCTCATTGCATCTTAACATTAAACGAGAACCTCCTGTTCTTTA